>NW_027466091.1:780000-792500 GCF_046127955.1 Nelusetta ayraudi
TATTATTATTATTATTATGTGGCAGAATATTCAGAGGACCAAAGTAACTGATGTAGTAGGTGAAAACATTCAAAGGTGGTTTCATGTTATAATTATGTTTTCAGATAATTATTTTCTCTCTGTATAGCCTCACATGATTAACTCTGAAGGGAACAAACAATAATACGATATAAATCTGAATGAATATGCTGCGTTTGCTGCCACTAACCTATCAGAGAAGTGTCACGGCATAAAGGACTGTTGAAAATTGATGGACTTTTCTTATTTCTGACATAAATTATCATCGTAAAAACATGAGCGTAAGTCTAAGTGTGATCTCTGACGTGTCTGGCAATATCTCCAAGCTTTAGATCATTAACTTCTTCCACAGTTAAATTACAAACGAACAAGAATACAGTAATTCAGAGGAAAACGTTTAATTATCTTGAAACAACATTTTCAGTGTCTTCTCCTTGACTTTGTATTTTGACCACAACTGCACTCAGTCTATTTTTATCCCATATTTGCAAATTGTCAGTCGCCCCCAAACCGGCACAATAATTAATTTCGAGAGGAACTTTTCGAAGAAACAACGCAACCGCGTGCTTTGATTCTATTTGACAGTTTGGCAGCAGAGGCTGCACAAATCTTTGGCTGTTCACAGATTTTGTGTATTTCTAATTCACAAGTGTGTGTGTGTGTGTGTGTGTGAGTGCGTGTGACGGCATGGCCCAGTGTGCGGCCACTTACTTGCGCAGTCCCCACGGCTCCCACCTCACGCTCCCTGCCTTTAAAAGTCCATTTGGACTCCCGCCTACAATCACCTTCCCACGGTTGCCGTGGCAACGGCTCCGGGCCTAATTAGTATGCATTATCAATTAACAAACTTAATAGCTGGCAGATTGATTAGATCCTCAGTTATAGGGGCAGAACTCAGGCGAAAAATTGAATGAAAAATAATCATACACACAGGCCCGCATACTCCCTCTCTCTTTGCTCGCCGACGGCGCGCGCGCGCACACACACACACACACACACACACACACACACACACACACACACACACACACACACACACACACACACACACACACACACACACACACACACACCAGCTTGCTAACCTTCTCCTCCTCCTCCTCACTTGTGCAATTACAGTCTGCATATGGCGGTGAGCGGATTGGGAATGAGGCAGTGTGAAGTTTGAAATAAACCTTCAGCTTATAATGAGTCAGGCCACCGTGGCAAGTTTAGCTCTGATTATGCTCCACCGTAATGAATGACAAACGGTGGCCACTGCGCAAACGTGCGTGTACCAACGCGCACGCATGCATGGATTTGCACTTTAGCGCATAAACATGGCAAGAGTGCAACAGAGATGTGCAGTGTGCGACGGAATTGAAAGGGCGCACCTTTAACTCACACGCTGGCACAAAAAGCTGGCATGGACACACACACACACACACACACACACACACACTCGCAGACACACACACACACACACACACACACACACACGCACACACACACACACACACACAGAGTGTAATCAGGCGTTTAGGTTTACCCTCCTATCACTCTAATGGAGGTTAATGAATGATTAGGTCTAATAATTTTAGAGCGGAGCTCTTGCTTAGCCGCACAATGCATCAAAGGCTCAACAGAGTGGGAACATCGGCAACAAGGAACAAACTCAAACAATCAGTGTTGTGACGGCGGCGCCGACACACTCATTAAAGAAGCGTCGCCGGGACATTTTTTAAAAAGGCGTCACAGCCGTTGCCTGCGGTCGGCACGGAGCCCAAGTCCCCCCCTCTTCAAATCTGGAGTCTTGACGAGGGAGCGCTGCAATGTTCTCCACTATATGCTTTGAGAATGTATGCATGAGCTCAGGGGAAGGCAAACTTATTAGGCCACGATGGCTTCTAAAATGTGACTGAGGGGCCGGAGCAGCAGCAGGTGGATGGAGTGTTCTGGTGACCCACCTCAGAGGATCAAAAAAAATATATCATGGGGTATGTAGAAAACATGTGCTCTGAAGTCAATTGAAAATGAACATTGCAACAAAATATCCATCTTTTCAAGCCCCACGGTATTCAGCTCTTTATCGTAACACCATTTTAACACTATCTTATTACTTTTACTTACTATTATTATAAACTCTTCAAGTTTGGAGGGCCGGATTAACAAGCTTCACGGGCCGCATGTGGCCCCCAGGCCATAGTTTGCCCATACCTGTATTGGCTCATGATAGCGTTGGACCTCGATAACCTCCCGTCTCAATAGTCAAACCACCGCTGGGTTCTGTTGTCACTCAGTCGGCGAAAAACTTCACAATTTAACAAGACAAAGAGGAAAAAGTGGCAAAACTAAAGTACAAGAGTTGAAAAAAAAAAAAAAAAGATTTAATATTTTGAGTTCATTTGAAATTGTGCAGAAAGGATCCAATCAGTTTAACCGCAGGGTCCCATTTGTTGTTGGGGGAATATAAATTATTTCTGATGAATCCACGAAATCACACTGAGGCGGAACTCCGTAATATAACTTTTGTAATGCCGGCGCTGTTTTTTAAGTCACCACTAACCTTTTGATGGTCTGCTAATATGTGTGACACTAGAAAATGAAGACAGTAGGGCAACTGTTAATCTGTCATGATATAATATGGGTTCCTTTACAAGCAGGTGGCTAGTGGACCCTGGGCTCTGCGCGCTGAGGGGCAGTTTGGACGTGGTGACCGACCACGTGGACGAGAGGCCAGTTTCTCTTGCATTGAAATGCAAACGCATGCATATTTTAATAAAGTGTTAAATTTTATGACGCATTTAACGCTCCGTCCTTGCGGCAGTAAATCCTAACAGACTTATTTCCCGCTCGCGACGCACACGTTCGCCGCGTCCAGAGCGGCCTGCGTTTAAAAAAAAAAAAAAAATGTTTGCGCGTCTGCCGACTTGAAATTTAGCAGTTTGGCAGCAAAGAACGGGCACAAATTGACTGGCCGTGCACGCGCGTACGCGCGCACGCAGTGTGACTTCGGTGCAGATGTGCGCCTCGTCTTGCTCCCGCCGCATCGTGGCCCAGTTTGCAGCCATCTCCCTCTGATGTATAACTCGTTGTCCAGGCCTTAATGTTGATTTATTATCCGTCCATAAATTAGAAAAATATGTTTGAGAATTCCGCGGTGCAGCCGGGCCCCCCCCCCCTTAACACTCCCCTCCTCCCCAACCCCGGCGGACCGGTTTTCTGGGGATTGGCTGACGCGTCGGAGGCGCATATTGGCTCGCCAGGCAGCCTTTTGTTTCCCTGCACCAGCAGGCATTTAATGAGCGCTGATGGCTTAAGGTAAATGTGTTAGGACAGACAGCAACAACAGCCACGGGGAAAAAAACAGCCCCGCCGCCCGAGAGGGAGAGAGAGGGGGGGGGGGGGAGAGACGGCGGCCCCTCGTTCTGCCGCACAAATCAGCCGCTTTTTTTCCTCCCCCGCCTCCCCTCGCCCCCCTCCTTCACGGGCGCCCGTGCATATTAAACAAGTGAGTGTGATTTTTTTTTTTTTTTTTTTCCTTTCTTAAACTCCGAATCGCTCGGCTCGTTACGGCCGAGGGGTCGAATAAAAAGAAGACGGCGACTATAAACGTCGGCAGCGGCGCCCCGGCGCGAGCTTAAAGGGCGCTGGGCTAATTTTTACAGAGCTTCGGAACCTCCGTCGGGCGGCTCGGTAAAACATTATCCACCACCACCACCACCACCACCCTCCACTAGTGTTGTAGTACTCTTGATCGGTCTTGGTCTCAGGACCGGTCTCAAGACCGCTTTTTAAGGGTCTCGGTCTCGTCATGGACTCTGAGGCATTTTTACCCGGCCTTGCCTGAGTCTCGGACTGGACCGACCCGGGTCAAGACTCAGCCAACACTGCAATGACAGATAATGAAGCCGTTTTACGCTCTGTTTGTGACCCAGCTCCTGATTCCTAGTTCATTTATTTTGTTATGAAGCAACATTGTTTTTTTGAAAATGGTTGAAAATAGTTGGCCAAGCAGCAAAATGTTATTTATATGTTATAAATTATTAAAAGATGCCCTGCTGAAAAGAGATAGAAAAAGGATACTGGTCATTTCTTTCTGCTTTGTTGTTATTTTTCTTTGATATCTAAAGTCTTGGTCTTGTCTCGATCTCGACACTCTCTGGTCTTGATAATGTCTTGGTTGGTGTGGCCTTGACTACAACACTGCCCTCCACCCTCCCAATTCCTGCAGCGTCTCGCCGCCTATTTATCTCTTATCCCGCTATTATCGAATAAGCTTCGATTATTGCCGGGCAGGATTCTCCGAACGCTCCTCGCCTCCTCGTGTACCCACGCACATACTAATTCTTCATAAAGGCCTCAGACACAACGGGAGGTGGGGGGGGGGGGGGGGGGGCTGGATTGGGTGTAGGTGGGAGCAGCGGTGTTGTACGATGTGCCAGACTGTACCGTCTTCCTATCAGGGATTTTCAACGCAGCTGGCATTAATCGCAGGGTTAATCGCGGGGTTAATCGCCGGTCGGGGCTTTTAATTTTTTCTCGCGACGTAAAGAAGTTGTTCCGTGTCTCCAGCCTGAACCCTGAACCGCGACGCGCGGTTCTCCGTGCGGCCGACAGCCAGCCGACACCGGCGAGACGGAAACATCATTGTCATGTTGTCTCGGGGCCGCCACCACCGCCGCCGCCGCCACCGCTGCCACCTCATTGTCATGGCTGTTGTGTCTGCCGCGCCGATGCCCCGCTCCGCTGTTTGTGTTACAGATGTTGCGGTAATCGGTTGCAGCGGCGTGTGAAGGACTCGGCCGCTGCAACCCCGAAGCGGGGCGTCACGCCCGCAAAAAGGTCACCGTGGAAATGCCGGCTTGACGGCGTCAATCGAATGAGACGTCGCCGTCGCCAAGATGAACCCATTCCCCCCCCACCCCCCTTGTGTCGATACCGCCGCCAAAGCCACCGCTGTCGGGCCGCTCCCTCGCCCCGGCCCCCCCGCCCACCACCACCCAGCAACCTTAAAAAACAGGAAGCCTCCACCTCAGCTTGTTGTTTCTGAACATTTTTTTAAGCCGCGCGTCGTAGCAATCGAGCTAATTCTGTTCCGAATGCCGACGCTGACAAGCGCTCCATGTCAGTTCATAATTCATTACCGTATTTTCATCCTCTGCTTTAGATTTTGCAGCAATTACCTCGCCAGTCACAACATTTTAGTCTCAAAGTGCCTTTTTTTTCACTGCCTTGGCCCCCCCCCACCACCACCACCAACCACCACTAGCTGGTGCCGCTCCTCGCCCAAGACAACAATGACTCTTCTTCTGATCCATATCGTTCCAGACGCAATTGGTGTTTTGATACCAGCCCCGAGGTGCACAAAGAATGGATGTACCACAGTTTAGGGGTGAGGGGTTGGGGGCGGGGGGGTGGCGGTGATGCCTGCAAGGCAACGCTTATTGTCCGTCAGACCGGGTTAGATATGTCTCAGTCGGAACATTTATCCTGGCCATAATGGGGTGCTGAGCCGCTGGTGGCGGCCAATGTTTAATGATCTCCTTGGGCTCCGAGAGTAAACTACTGCGGTAATCAGAAGGGTAAACTCAGCTATATTTCAATTTGGAGAGCCGCTCTTCCGTTCAGAGAGGCCGCTCGGAGACGATAAATAATAGGACTATTTAGCTTTTCCCACAGGCTGCCTCTACTGACACCTACCCAAACACACACGCGTGCGCACACACACACTCACGGGTCGGCCTATAACAATTCATGTCCCTTCCATAAATCAGTCCCGCTAAAAGCAGGTGATTAGCAACATCATTTAGCCCCTAAAACCCAAACAGCAACAACTGTTTCCTTCCCTGTTTTTAGGGGAGGGGGGTGGGGGGGTGGAGAGATGCACAGATGGTTAATAGGTTGATAGAGGATGAACTGGAACTGGATGAGTGAACTTGGGGATGCAGAATAAATTCAGGGGAGGGTTTGGTTGGTGGAGGTGAGATTATTTTGGTCCTACACTGCCGAGTGGCGACTTTAACCTTGTTTATTGGAAATTGTTCAAACAAAAAAAAAATCTTCATTTACTTTAAAGGTGCCAAGGTAGAAATGACGTTACTCTTTAAAATGTGCACAGGTGAGTTTGCTTCATGTAAACTATATTTGTATTGTCATATAGACAGATATATTTTTGTGACTTCTTTGAAATTTGAAATACCGAAAATAAGCAAAGACATGTTTCATTCTTGATCACACACACACACACACACACACACACACACACACATATATATATACATATACACTACATTTTAAAAGATGCTTGAGAATAATGTGGTTATTTAATAACAGGGTAATACATTTATAAAAATAAATAAATAAAGTTATTCCAAGATAAGAGGCTATTTTCCAGATTGTAATACTCCCATCCTTCAAATTGCACATTTCAAAAAGCCCCCCCAAAAAAATCACAGTAACCTAACCCAATCATTTTCTCCTCCAACATCCTGCAATCCTTTTTTCCCCCCGTTCTCAGCGGAGAAGAATCAGACGTGTGTCTGATGACGGCTTCCTAAAGAGCTTCAATTAATGGCCTGTCACTTATCATTAGCGCGGCTGAAAGGCAGGACGCCGGGGGAGCACGCCGCAAACAAAGGCCCGTTTTAGAACGTCAATTTTAAAAAGCGCCTATCGACTCGACTATTCTCGCGGCTGGTCTCTGAGGCCCCCCCACTCCCTCCCCAACCACCACCACCACCGCCCCCGTCCCTGCTGGCCCTGGGGCCCCTGCTGTCTCCCCTGGGGGATTACAGGGATCTGGAGAAATTAGCCGTTTGGATGACAAGCGGAGGCCAAAGGACGAGCGGGTGTTAATGTCCCCTTTTCACAGGGACAAAAGCAGAGGGGATTTTAAATAACACTCCTCTGCCGCCGCCTGCGTCCACTCCACCGACAGTGTGTGTGCGTGAGTGTCTGCGTGTGCGTGCTGGTTACTCAGCCCTGTTAATTGATTGAAGTCGCGTGTGTTTGCGCAAGGAAGCGGAGCGTCTGATCGCCCGCTCTGGAGCCGCGTCTGCGACACACACATCCCTCCCCATCTTTTCCTTTAGTGCCGCCAATTTAAGCGCAGAAAACCTGCGATTTTGAGAAAAGGAATAAATAAAGGCTCCCCTCAAAGGCTGAGAGGTCAGAGATGGATTAAAAGGAAAAAAAAAAAAAAATTGGGAGGTTTCTTAATGCAGCTGGCGCGGCTCTTCCATCGGCACAAGGAAGCTTGTTTACTCTTCATTACAGCTTTAGGCCGAGGCAGCGAGACCCTCAAAGAGAACATCCAGCGGCAACGTCCTCTTGACTGGGCGCCTCCGCCGTGCTGCTTTTTGTCCATTATGCTTGGCCTTCTCATTGAAAGCCAATAAATCATTCATTTAGAGGCAAAGCAGGGGGAGAGAATCAAACAGCCATTCCGGAGCCGGAGGCCTTTCACTGTAGTGTGCTGCTGCAGGCCACAGATCTAATGTAGAGTGGCTGGGCTGCAGGCGGACGGAAGGGCTCTTAAGAGGCAGCGGCGCATTGTTTGGAGAGACGGGGGGGGAGACGCTGCTCTCATTATAGACCTGGAGCTGAAAACCAAGCTGAAAGTTGAACCTGCTGCCTCAATTTACTTGCCCTGTGCTTGGAATAAATCACCTCCGTGTGTGTGTGTGTGTGTGTGTGTGTGTGTGTGTGTGTGTGTGTGTGCGTGTCTGTCATGCTCACATGTAAAAAAACCCTCCCCCCAAAAAACACGTGCATAACTGATGACACATACACACACTGGAGCAGACACTTACAAAGAGCTTTATACATGGCTACTTAGAGCGCCCCTCTTCCCGGCTCAGAGTTGTTTTAGCGCGGCGCTTGTTAAAGGTAAAAACCTTTTACCTCTCTGCCCGCGACGGCTCTTTTTATTACGTCGCTTTCTCATTCAAATCAGAATCACAATTAAGCCCGACCTGTCTAGTGCTTTCGTGTCCCCCCTCCCGCCCCCCCGCCCCCCTTTTTTTCTTTTCTTTTTGTATTTGCTATGGCACAGATTTGAGTACCCCTGTGCACAAAGTGCCTCGCCGACGCTGTGTTGCCGTCGCTTGAAGCGGAGACGAGTTCAATGTTTCGAGCCGAGGCTTCAAACAAGGTTAGAGAAGCTCGCACAGAAGCGCAAGCGTAGAAAGCATGTGTCTTGAATCTCTGTTGACTTGAGTTTATTTTTAATTTAAATGTCCAGTATGTAACGTTCACACATCTACTGCATTAAAATGGCAATGTAAATGCATTTTTTTTTAAAGACGCGAGAATAGACCATTATAGGAATTAAGGGTAAAGAGCTGAACGTATAGCACGTCATGCCATGTTTGCTAAGGAGTCAGTCACTTTGGGCCTGCGTGTGTTTCATGATTGAATGCTGAGGGATCAAGAAGGACATCGGAATAGCAGGATTAACACCATGTTGACTTTTTGTCCAATGGAATTTGCCATTGAGAGAAAAATGTTTCGATTTAGCCGGTGTAATTGCAGTTTATTGCTTAATAGCTCCAACTAATGAGACAGCACGGCCGTTTACTTACATCTATTATCTTGCACAGTATTCCTTTAACAGTGGATCGTGTTTTACAGGAACTAGCAGTGGGCCGGTACGGGACTGAGGGTCCATTAACAAATCAACAAAGACTGGTCAACTGAGTGCAATTTAAAGTATGCATACTTTATCAATTAAATCCACAGGAAATTTGGACCATAAATTGTTTGCTCTGGTTACAAACGATTAGAGGAAGTCCCATCTCAGTGCAGAATACGTCCAAGAATGTCTCATTCTAACAGGAGGCATATCAGTGTTTCTAGCAGACGAGACCCCAGGATCCTCCCCGGCTACAAACTAGAAAAGAACGGAGCTGCTTCCCGCCAAGCAGGCTTAAAAATATTGCCTCGTACAGAATGAATTTACATCCAAGACGAAACATTTGGCTTGTCGCTGTGCTGAATTTCTCACAGTGCAGTCGCGGTGAAGTGGATTTAATACTTCACACCTGAGTCAAGCTCAGCAGGCGCCGCGGCATGACGAACGTCAGCAAGGGTGGAAAAAAAATTGGGACACCGTGACGTAAAGAGGCGGGGAGAGGAAGCGGCAGGGCAGGAGGAAGGAAGTGGAGGAGAAGGTGCAGCGAAGACAAGCAGCAGAAATGTTGGAAACTTTGGGAAGCTGCAAAAATGGAAGACAGAGCACTCATTTCCTGTGCAAGTTTGTTCCCCCGCTTGTTTTTGGACTTTTCTGTCTATTTCAACTAATATCTAACGTCATCATACCAAGAAAGGAAGAGAAAGTAGCTGTGTTCCCATTAGCCCCGAGGATTGCTCAAAACCGAAATATCACAATAAAAAACTGGTAATGGAAACACCTAAACTTCGAAAATCCTCTGATATCGCTAGGTTTGGACGTTCTCATCAGGTGGTTTTCCAGGCGTAGCGATCCAGAGGTACATCGCAAAAGTGCCATGAAAACACTTTTTTCGCATTTACACATCACCAGAGATGACGAACGAGGACGGACGAGGATACAATATTTTTTACAAGTAATCAAAGAGAAAAATATAACCATTCTTGACAACGGATAAATGTAAATAAACAAAAGCAAATGTAATTTTCATAAATGGCGGGACAAGATTTTACGAGAATTGCGGCTTATGTGCTTCACACCGTTCAACGGAAACACCTGCAAATCGCAACTGTACTTTGTCGAAATTTTAGAAATATCGCTTTTATTTTGTTGTTTATTTAAAATGTTCTTCTTTCCTGTCTGCAATTATACTTTACTGCCACCTACTGGTCTGGTAGACTTGTGCCAATGAGAAAAAGGTATTGGTCAACCTCTTCTGCACGGACCAGAGTTAACATATGAGTGAGTGAGGTCTTAAACCTGGTGAACATCTTGGTGTAATATAGTGCGATGTAGTCTAGCATGAAGAAAAAATAAATAAAATAAACAGTCGAACCTCCACTCTGGCTGTTTTTCAAATGAGCTGCACGATCACGTTCTCACTGACCAGAAGGTATTTTCGTTCCCGCTCAGACTGCTGACGGGAAACAGCAGGCGATAGAGCAACATCATAAAAGAAACGGCCTGCTGTAAAACTGGCAATAAGCACCGCCAGGAGCAGGTCCCCCACAAAACACACACAGGTGTGTGTGTGTGTGTGTGTGTGTGTGTGTGTGAAGCATCATGAGCACAGTGCAGTGTTGGCGGCAGCAGAGAATCGCTGCTAGGGAGAGTCAGATGGGAAAGGGGAAATGTATTTGTTTGCTGGTTTTACTGAGTCACTGCATCTCCAGCTTGTTATTGCAGCCTGAAACAAAACTTTTGGTCCCGATCGGCTTCATAAAGACGCCATAAAACTGTCTCGGCCATGTTTCATGGCCTCGCCTCCTCGTCTTCCCTCGCCTCCTCTCTGTCGGCTTTAGAGGACAGCGCGTCGGCAGGCGTCGTGTTTGATTCAGGGCTATCTAACCTTGCTTTATGAAAGCATTAAATTGATGGTTCCAGACCAGCCCAGAGAAAAAGCACATAAAACTAGAGACTAACTGGGAGATAATAGTCCCCATAAACTGCTCTAAGAGCTCCATAACTCACTGCGTCCTAAACTTGTTCTGTCTTGCTGTGCAGTAGTTGTCACCCCATCCATAAAAACACACAAAAAAAAAAACTGTTGGCCCATGAGCACAAACTGCAAAGTAAATAGAGCCCAACAATACTAGAAACGAGAAAACTAGTTGACGGGAATTTTTTTTATTTTTTTTATGATATTGTTAACTTTCCGCTATCAAGATCAGCACATGTGACACTTTTATTTCACTTGCGGCCGATCAAACAGTCCTTGTTGTAAGAGTTGTCTGACATGGACCACTGCAGAAACACGATTTCATGAAAGACAAGTTCACTCAGCTGCAATAGATTGCAAACAACTTGAATGAGAGTTTTAAATATTATGTATTCCATCACTGTTGATTCTAATTCAAAGCTAACCAAAGTGCTTTTGCAGGGTAAAAATGTCAACAACAAAAAAACACATCTCGCGCTATGATCAATAATGACAATAAAACCGTGAGCAAATGATACCCAATGAATAACATTAAAATTAAAAGTATGAAATAAAAAATACTTTGAAAACATTCTAGCAGGAGGATCTGGCAGTGAATCTCACGTGCAGTGCATGCAAACAGAAATAACCTTTCTAATTTATTATTAATTATTATGACTATTAACCTATTTAGCAGCCAAATATTTACCTTCTTTAAATCAAAACCAACCTGATAGTTTGAAATTCAATTGGTGGACAATGCAAAGGCAGCGGACCTGTAATGTGTGTGTGTGTGTGTGTGTGTGTCTGTGTGTGTGTGTGTCTGTGTGTGTGTGTGTGTGTCACGTGCACACTCTCTCCATCTCACTTAACCTCTGTAGGACAGTACAAAACCCAGAGTGGATAAAGGGGATTTTGAAAGGTCACGTTCAAAAAAAAAAAACAACAACCCGAAAAGGAAAAAAGAGCCCACCGAAATGAAAGAGGGGCAAGACAATGAGCGCAAGGGTAAGCAGGATGCACGGTGAATACCTCAGGTCCGCCAGCGCGCCGTGCGTGCGTGCGTGCACGTGTGCGGGTTGCGCGGGGTGGTAATGGATGGCCGGCGGGCGCCGCCTGACGTGTTATTCTTTTATAAAACATTGCCTGTGCGTCCCGCAGCGCCGGGGAGAGCGTGTCACCCCTCGTGATGAATGACCAGGGGGTAACGTCTTCACTTCTGACCCTTAGCACGCCGCTGCATGCTCACCAACGGGCCGAGGGGCGCGCGTAAAAAAAACAAAACAACCACAACAACAAAAAAACGCTCGCACGCAGTCATGCGACGCTCGTGTTGGTAAACAGATTTGTTTTTGTTTTTCCTGCGCCGCGAAAGCGCACATAAAATTTTGATGCGGCCGACGTGCTCAGCAGATGGCGATCCAGATGCAGGTCGGCGACCTCGCCGGGTTGCCTTCCCCTTTTTTGATCGTGCCCCGAATGCAAACAAGAATTCTTCCTTTTTTTTTTTTTTTAATGTTATTCTTTTCACTGTTAAAATTGGCTTTGTTGCTCTGGTACAATTTTTTTTATTTTTTATCTGATCACAGATCTTTCATTGAAAAGACTCCTTCACCGCTTCCTCCTCTTTATCGCAGCAGCCCGAGCGGCCGCTCTTCAGAGGTTCCCACCAGCGACGTCTCCAAACAAAAGCACAAAAGGGGTGACATCAAACGCAATGCGTCCTATTAGCACAGGCAGGGCTGGAGCCGCCGGACCGAGCTGGGATGAGTAATGAGCGCCGGCCTTCTGACTTTATATTTTATTTTTTCCTCTCCTGCGCGCGTGTTCGCCGCCAACACTTGAGCACAGGGAGGTTTTAAGACGAGCGGCGGTTTCGGGGATTGTGCAAAGGGCCGCGCCTGAATCCGAGAA